>NC_092094.1:53296513-53335792 GCF_045679555.1 Salvelinus alpinus | reverse complement strand
CGTTGCGTCTTGCCCAAGAACAGCCCTTAGCCGTGAAATATTGGCCATATACCACACCCCCTTGTGCCTTATTGCTTAAATATATACAGTATATTACATGTATATGTATTTTAAAAATACATTCTGAAATATACTGACCAAAAAATATAAAAATATTCTACAATGTCAATGATTTGACTGAGTTACAGTTCATATAAGGAAATCAGTCAATTTAATAAATTCATTAGGCCCTAATCTATGGCTTTCACATGACTGGGAATACAGATGTTGGTCACAGATGCCTTTAAAAAGAAAGTAGGGGCATAAATGTATTTCCAAAAACATGTTATCTGTGTGTTGAAATCAGGAGTGTTCCCTCATCTCCAAGTAACATTGTGTTGAATTGCCATGTTTTCGCTATTGGCATAAGATCTTTAAGCTTAAACATAAAGAACAAATGGCTATGGTCTGAAATTATTCTAGGAATATATACATTCAGAAACAGTCAATTAAAGAACAGTTTACAATAGAAAAGTCCATTCTTGAATATGAGTTGTGGATGTGAGAGTAATAGGCATATTCTCTTTCAGTTGGATGTTTATCTCCACAGTTCACATAGACCCATCTCTTTTGACGTTGTGGTTTAATACCTTCGACGTGTTACGAAGAGGATATAGTTGATGACTTGTCTAAAATTGCATCCCGCACACGGTTAAAATCACCCCGCCTCATATAATATTCCTTTTACACTGAGATAGTGTAAGGTCATTAATGAACTTTGGGTCATCTTCATTTGGGCAGTAAAAAAATCAGTAAAGTGACTTTTTCCTGTGCCAGGTTTCCTTTTATCATTAAAAATACAATTTGGGTCTATAGTAACTTCTGTAGACATTAATGGGACTTTTTTTAATCAATGATAATTGATACCCCTCTGGATCTTGAGGACTAGGTGGAGGAGAAGGCCAAGCTCGCCCAAACCTTTCACTTTCTATTGCTGATAGGTGAGTTTCTTAAAAAGAAAAAACAGATGTTGGTGTTTAATTATTTTTCAATTAAAAAATACCTTAGTTATTTTGGCAGGCTGCACAATTCCATAGATATTCAATGTCAGATGTTCATGTTTTCACACACTATATACAGTGGGGCAAAAAAGTATTTAGTCAGCCACCAATTGTGCAAGTTCTCCCACTTAAAAAGATGAGAGAGGCCTGTAATTTTCATCATAGGTACACTTCAACTATGACAGACAAAATGAGAAAAGAAAATCCAGAAAATCACATTGTAGGATTTTTTATGAATTTATTTGCAAATTATGGTGGAAAATAAGTATTTGGTCACCTACAAACAAGCAAGATTTCTGGCTCTCACAGACCTGTAACGTCTTCTTTAAGAGGCTCCGCTGTCCTCCACTCGTTACCTGTATTAATGGCACCTGTTTGAACTTGTTATCAGTATAAAAGACACCTGTCCACAACCTCAAACAGTCACACTCCAAACTCCACTATGGCCAAGACCAAAGAGCTGTCAAAAGACACCAGAAACAAAATTGTAGACCTGCACTAGGCTGGGAAGACTGAATCTGCAATAGGTAAGCAGCTTGGTTTGAAGAAATCAACTGTGGGAGCAATTATTAGGAAATGGAAGACATACAAGACCACTGATAATCTCCCTCGATCTGGGGCTCCACGCAAGATCTCACCCCGTGGGGTCAAAATGATCACAAGAACGGTGAGCAAAAATCCCAGAACCACACGGGGGGACCTAGTGAATGACCTGCAGAGAGCTGGGACCAAAGTAACAAAGCCTACCATCAGTAACACACTACGCCGCCAGGGACTCAAATCCTGCAGTGCAAGACGTGTCCCCCTGCTTAAGCCAGTATATGTCCAGGCCCGTCTGAAGTTTGCTAGAGAGCATTTGGATGATCCAGAAGAAGATTGGGAGAATGTCATATGGTCAGATGAAACCAAAATATAACTTTTTGGTAAAAACTCAACTCGTCGTGTTTGGAGGACAAAGAATGCTGAGTTGCATCCAAAGAACACCATACCTACTGTGAAGCATGGGGGTGGAAACATCATGCGTTGGGGCTGTTTTTCTGCAAAGGTACCAGGACGACTGATCCGTGTAAAGGAAAGAATGAATGGGGCCATGTATCGTGAGATTTTGAGTGAAAACCTCCTTCCATCAGCAAGGGCATTGAAGATGAAACGTGGCTGGGTCTTTCAGCATGACAATGATCCCAAACACACCGCCCGGGCAACGAAGGAGTGGCTTCATAAGAAGCATTTCAAGGTCCTGGAGTGGCCTAGCCAGTCTCCAGATCTCAACCCCATAGAAAATCTTTGGAGGGAGTTGAAAGTCCGTGTTGCCCAGCAACAGCCCCAAAACATCACTGCTCTAGAGGAGATCTGCATGGAGGATTGGGCCAAAATACCAGCAACAGTGTGTGAAAACCTTGTGAAGACTTACAGAAAACGTTTGACCTCTGTCATTGCCAACAAAGGGTATATAACAAAGTATTGAGAAACTTTTGTTATTGACCAAATACTTATTTTCCACCATAATTTGCAAATAAATTCATTAAAAATCCTACAATGTGATTTTCTGGATTTTTTTTCTTCTCATTTTGTCTGTCATAGTTGAAGTGTACCTATGATGAAAATTACAGGCCTCTCATCTTTTTAAGTGGGAGAACTTGCACAATTGGTGGCTGACTAAATACTTTTTTGCCCCACTGTATACACAAATTAGTGGATTTGGCAATTTCAGCCATACCCATTGCTGACCGGTGTAAAAAATCGAGCACACACAGCCACGCAATTGCCATAGGAATACATTGGCCATAGAATTGCCTTACTGAAGAGCTCAGTGACTTTCAACGTGGCACCGTCATAGGATGCCACCTTTACAACAAGTCAGTTAGTCAGATTTCTGCCCTGTTAGAGCTGCCTTGGTCTTGCTGTTATTGTGTTATTGCTGTTATTTCCTTGCTGTTATTGTGAAGTGGAAACATCTAAGAGCAATAACAGCTCAGCCGCAAAGTGTTAGGCTCAGCCGCAAAGTTTTTAAGTGCGTAGCGCATCACTCTCGACCGAGTTCCAAACTGCCTCTGGAAGCAACGTCAGCACAAAAACTGTTAGTCGGGAGCTTCATGAAATGGGTTTCCGTGGCCGAGCAGCCGCATACAAGCCTAAAATCACGATGCGCAATGCCAAGCGTAAGCTGGAGTGGTGTAAAGCTCGCCGCCATTGGACTCTGGAGCAGTGGAAATGCATTCTCTGGCGTGATGAATCACGCTTCACCATCTGGCAGTCTGACGGACGAATCTGGGTTTGGCAGATGCCAGGAGAACGCTACCTGCCCCAATGCTTAGTGTCAACTGTAAAGTTTGGTGGAGGAGAAATAATGGTCTGAGGCTGTTTTTCATGGTTCGGGCTAGGCCCCTTAGTTCCAGTGAAGGGAAATCTTAACGCTACAGCATACAATGACATTCTCTATGATTCTGTGCTTCCAGCTTTGTGGCAACTGTTTGGGGAAGGCCCTTTCCTGTTTGAGTATGACAATGCCCCCATGCACAAAGCGAGGTCCATACAGAAATGGTTTGTTGAGCTGGCCCGCACAGATCCCTGACCTCAACCCCATCGAACACATTTGATGAATTGGAACGCAGACTGCGAGCCATGCCTAATTGTCAAACATCAGTGCCCGACCTCACTAATGCTCTAGTGGCTGAATGGAAGCAAGTCCCTGCAGCAATGTTCCAACATCTAGTGGAATGCCTTCCCAGAAGAGTGGAGGCTGTTTATCAAAGGGGGGACAAACTCCATATTAACGCCCGTGATTTTAAAATGAGATGTTCGATGAACAGGTGTCCACATACTTTTAATCATGTAGTGCTACATGATCACGAGCTACATGCTCGTCAAACATCTCATTCAAAAGTGATGGGGTGTCCACATCCTTTTGGCCATGTAGTGTATGTCTTTATAATAGGGTGGGGACATAAAAAATGGGTCAACTTAGAGCACCGCTATCTCCTAAATATTCTTGGCATTCGGCTCCAAGAAGTGACTTTCTGACCACTTCTACCATGGGCAAATATGTATACAATGTTTTGTTCAAATCAAAAGGGGTGCGGTCACAAAGTGATAGAAATCAAACGAAACGACCCTTAATCATTACCGTAATTTCACTTTTCCTCTGTCTATGGTCGTCAGAGAGCCACACTGTCTGTTTAAACAAATCTATTTAAACTAATTGTATACATGACCCATGTTGGGAGTTACTGTATTCTCTCTGCCACTATAAGTAGGGGGGGGGACTAGACCGGAGAGTAAACAAAGCTAAGGGTTGACGGGACAAGAAAAGAGAACCAAGACTAGAGATGGAGAACGAGATGGGCTTGCGGTTTGCTATGAGACCACGACAGTGAGAGTGGAGGGATGGAGGTCAGAGAAGGAAAGAGCGCTTCTGTGTTGGGCCTTAGAAACAGGGGCGGTGTCTACTGGGGGGATGAGGAGGGGGGGGCTTAAATCCATACAATACATCACAGTGGGCTTTCCATATGGGGAAACAGCGCCACTGTCCGCCACAGCACATTTTTGTCGACGTTTTTGTTTTGTGGACGAAACAGAGGTGAGGTGTGTCGAGCAGTGGATTAAAAACAATCGCAGTACCTATTCTGCTGTTCGATCACGCGGGCAATGATGTCAAGAAGGGGGAAAAAATCTGTGTTCGCTGTTTGCAGTAACTTTTTGTTGTCGTTGTCATATCCGAAACAGACGTGGCAGTTTCACCATTAAGGATTTCATCTTTAAGGCGTGGTGGTGTGGGTCTTGTGGTTGAGAGGGAGTGTTTGTTTGGGTGGAGGTGGATCATGCTGTGGAGTGGAGCTGTGTCAGCCAGTGAGCCGCACAGCCAGGGCTGAGGCCAGACTAGGCCAGGGTGATGTCATATCCCCTGGGGAGTGTGGTACTGTAGCAGCACAGAAGGGAGGCTGCTCTGTTGCTCTGCACCATGTCTTTGTCACACACTCACTCCCCAGATCTATCGACCGGCTGGGCTGGGGCTCAGTGTGCGTGTGTGCAGACACGCACACGAACGTGTGCACATTTCTTTGCTCTAGCAAGAGCACAAGCAGACGGCCACACACACACGTGCCACACAATTTCCGTCGTTCCCCCTGTCTTACCCACCCTCAGTCTTTGATAACATCTCTCCTCCATGCCCCCCCCCCCCCCCCTCTCTCTCTCTCTCTCTCTCTCTCACTTTCCTCCTAGTCACACCACACTTTCTCCCTCGCTCTCTCTCTCTGGCTGCGATCAGATTTCAGGAAACAACAGATCTCCCTCTCATCCCCTCCCCCTCTCCTCTCCTCCCCCTTTCCCTCCAGCTCTGCTGCCAAACCCCACACAAATGCTCACTTCCCTGTCATTCCCTGGACAGAGGGCTGAGGTAGAGAGAGAAGGAAAGAGGGAGAGAAAAGGAGTGCAGCAGTGAAGGAGGGACGTGGGGGAAAAGGCTGTGTGTCTGTTTTGCAGATGAGTATGTCCTCATGGCGGTCTGATTTTGACCAGTGAGGATCTCTTTTTTATTTTTATTTGAAGCAATCTCTCATTTGTACACAATCTGTGTTTCTGGATTTTTGTCATTCTACATTGGACTGGAGTTGGTTAAGGATGTTGACGTCTCGCATGCTAAAATTGCAGTTATTGTCTGAGTTCCTTGGTCGAGAGCCGCGTCAAAGGAGTGTTTCTTCAAGATTCAATGCAAGGTCACTTCATTGACCATCCTCTGTGGATCTCTAGTCACTACAGACCTTCTGAACTGAGAAAGATTGGCTACGGAATCTTTGACTTTGTCCTTCCTTTGGAGATACATACTTCAAACACACACTCTCCTACTCTGAATGACTCTGCACTCTTTCCTCACGCACGGAATACCTGGAAGATGTGTGTGTGCAGTAGCTCCTGTGAACCGTGCTAGTCTGATGGATTCAGGAATTCTCTCCTGCTCACAACCTCATCCGACATTCCCTGGAAGCCTAAGACTTTAAAGACCTCCGTAAACTGCACAACAGAACTTCATCTTCCCGTAAACTCCCAACATACTCCCGACAATGTCTGAGGCTAATATCATCACTGCTGTATTCTAGAACGTTCTCATTCCCAACCAACGTCAGACTGCTCTCTGAGACGATTTTCTGTGGAACTCCGGCAGGATTTGTCTTGTTGAACTGTGTGGTTGGTTGTAACTGCAGGGTTCACGTTCCTCTCGTTGGCTCATGCCTGTTACCCTGCAGGTCAAAGGGTAAGTGGAGCTGGAACTTTGTCTATTGCTGCCTATCACAAGGCCAAATCATTTTGATGATTTCTCTTGATAAGTACTGTAGGACCTCACTCAAGGGACAAGTGTAGCAGTTTGCAAGGGCTATAGGACTTTGTTCTTCTTTGAAAACCGGGGTTGGAACCGGTTCAGGGAACAAAACTGGAAAATAACGTCATTTTTCGAGGAACAGAATGAGAACCGGGAACGAAAGTGATCTATAGTGTTCCGGAACAGAATCGTTATTTTGAAGGCATGGCATGCAGTTAATAACGTTATTTTGGGTTCTGGGATATATTTTTGGGGACCCACAAAAAAATGCAACAATGCGCCTATGCAAAGCCTTCACTCTGTCACTTATGACAGTCTGCCTGCCAGCTAAACTCTTTGCCTGTGCGTGCGTGAAATTAGGGAGAGGGATTTTTATTTAGAGAAGAATGGATTAACTTTTTCAATGCTAGTTAAGGATACTATAGTTGTCACGTTTCACATTGGATTTATTAACTACAAAAAGGTAAGACGTGTTTTTATTTTCATTCTAGTGTCGCTCTGCACACACGCGCTTGTTAGCTAGCTAGCTAACAAGCTCTGGTCCAATATTAAGCCAAGTCTCGGAAGTTGAGACATTCAAAGTTCCTTCTTAGAAGCTGCTCCTCCGTAAGTATAATTCTGTGAGCCTAATTCAGATAATGCATGTCATCACAGGATGCCCAGCACTTCAAGCCAAGCTTCCTTCACTCTCTCTCGCAAAATTCCAGTCGCATCTCGTGCCCTACACTTGTCTGTCCAATGCATGTTAACAACTATAGCTTGCCTGCTCCATAGCAAACTTCTCTATCCACACTAATTGGTGAAGTAATTTAACGTCGAGCTAAATGTAAAAAAATGAATGATTTCAGAGGTTTAAAAAGGAACAGAAAGGAACAATATAAACCGTTACTCTTTTGAGGGTTCGAACCGGTTCCGAACTTTATTTTGCTGATCGGAATAGTGGAATGAAAAAAATGATGGTTCTGTTCGGAACAAAACTGTTTGAAAATAATTTTGGTTCCAACCCCTGTTTTGAAAATGGGTTTGAAAGGAGAGTTGAAAAGGTTTGGGTTGGAAATCCATCATTTTGGTGTCAAGTAGACTAGATGAAGAATACAGTACAGGATATCTGTTCGGCAATGTCAGAAGACTGCATGTTATCATTAACCACGTTTTATTTTTAGGAGTGCGTGAAAGTATATGAAGATTATTGAAGTGTGTGTGTGTGTGTGTGTGTGTGTGTGTGTGTGTGTGTGTGTGTGTGTGTGTGTGAGTGAGTAAGGGATCTTCTGTGGTCAGGGATTTTGATCAAACATTTCAATAAGGAAATGTAAATGTCAACCTTTTACTGTATTTCACTAAGCGCAAAAGTAGTGCGATGTGTGAGGCTGATGTGTGAGGCTGTGGAATGCAGAAGTTGTATGGGTGAGAACACAAACTGAACGGGCTGTTTGCTGATGTTACTGAAGGAGAGACTGAAGTGCAGGATGACTGAATTTCAGTTGGTGGTTAGTTGAAATCTGGGATTTTTCTTTGGCCAGACATTCTGGTAACAGCCTAGTGTGGTTGGGGATTCCTGTCTCTTTTTCTCTTTCTGTCGGTCTGTCTCTTTCTGTCGGTCTGTTACACACACACACACACACACACACACACACACACACACACACACACACACACACACACACACACACACACACACACACACACACACACACACACACAATGTTCCTTGTGAAAGCAGGACCTGAGCAACAGCTAAGAACCCCCGGTGACCTAGTGGTGAACTGACCCTGTCAGTTGTCAGATAATGGGCTCCTTTTTTCATTAAGAGCTTTCTTTATGTCTCTCGCTTTATGGCCCTCATGCCTACAGCCACATCAATGGGGATCCCCCATCCACATAAGGGCTTCGGCTAAACGTTATCTCTGTTATCTACCCCACACTGTCAGCTACATTGACTGAACTGTGACAAAACAAGACAAAACAAACATGTATCCCCCTCGTTCTCTTCCTCCCCTACCTGTATTGGTTAGCAGTGAGGTCATTGTAATCGACTCGAGCTCTGTAGGAACTGCGAGCGCTGTGCTCTGAATCAAATCGAATATTATTTGTCACATGCTTGGTAAACAACAGGTGTAGACTAACAGTGACATGCTTACTTAGGGCACTTTCCAACAATGCAGAGAGAAAAAAAAATAGAGTAATAATTACACAAGGAATAAATACACAATGAGTAATGATAACGTGGCTAATACACTGGTACATAGTCCATGTGCAGTGGCACGAGATAATTGAGGTAGATATGTACATATAGGTAGGGGTAAAGTGACTAGGCAACAGGATAGATAATAAACAGTAACAGCACATTTATGTGATGAGTCAAGAGTTAGTGCAAAAAGGGTGAGAGCATATAGCTATTGGTTAACTATTTAGCAGTCTTATGGCTTGAGGGTGGAAGCTTCAATCTCCTTGACAAGGTCTTTGTCACCGCGCAGCTTTCACTGTCCCTCAGGCTTGGGTTGGACCACCACCTGTCCAGCACCAGCACTCCAGGCTGGAGTGACCTCACCTCCACTGCACAGAGCTGGCCACAGAGGTGCCTGACAGTAAATGGAGTAAATCCCAAGCAGTGGTGAGCTAGGTGCTATCAACCGTGTTATCTGCATTGGGAGCCTGTCGGGGCCTGAGCTGGTATGCCCCTTTGGCTCCTTACCCTGACTTCTGACCTTTCGGTCCATCCATCAACCGCGACCCTGCCTACTGCCCAGACGTCTTTTCTGTTGGCTCTGCTGACTACTGCCTGTTTTATCAAGGCCCACCAGCCTCCCAGTCTTATCGTATCCGGGTCTATTCACTCCCCAGCGTCGGAATGACTGTCTCTCTATCTGCCCATGCTATGGCTCCTGTAGGCAGGAAAGGTCAGGCCAACCTCTCTCCAGTCTCCAGGCTAGAGTGGTGTGGTTTACTGTCATATATGGAGTCCTGTGATTTTCTGTTTCCCTGAGGGTGGGCAGCTAGGTTGCTTTGGTTGGCTGGGGTCAGTGTCATCTCATTTCAGTGCACCCAGGTGCCACGTTTAGGAGTGTGGCTCAATTGACAGATTTTTCTCCTTTTTAATTTTCTAAAAATGTTTATTTCCTGCAGGATTTAACTTGGCATGGGTATTTTTTTTCTTTATTTTTCTCTCCGAGACCCTATGTCTCTCTTCAGGCTCAGGCTTGGGCTTTTTTGTTACAGCACAATTTCATCACATTTTGCATGAGGCTATATGCTCACCTAACTACACTACTCATCCAAGCTAGCATTTACAACTTCAGAGTGGAGCAGTGGTCTAAGGCACTGCATCGCAGTGCTAGCTGTGCCACTAGAGATTCTGGGTTCGAGTCCAGGCTATGTCGCAGCCGGCCGCGACCGGGAGACCAATGGGGCGATTGGCCCAGAGTCGTTAGGGAAGGGTTTGGTTGGCAGGGATGTCCTTGTCCCATCGCGCACTAGCGACTCCTGAGGCGGGCCGGGCACAGTGCACGCTGACACCAGGTCAGGTGTGCGGTGTTTCCTTCCTCCGTGCGGCTGGCTTCCAGGTTAAGAGGGCATTGTGTCAAGAAGCAGTGCGGCTTGATTGTGTTTCGGAGAACACGCGGCTCTCGACCTTCACCTCTCCCGAGTCCGTACGGGAGATGCAGCAATGAGACAGGACTGTAACTACCAATTGGATACCATGAAATTGGGGAGAAAAAGGGGTGAAAAAAATGAAATAACTTCTGAGTATTTGTGACGTATGCCTGAACAATGAAAATAATATGCTTAGACGAGGACAGAGATATGAGTGGTATACCCCAGTTGTTTATCAGTAACCAGCTGCATGCTCGCTCGCTCTCCCCCTTTTACTATTCCCTGTCATCCATCCTCATTGACAAATCTCTATCCCCAATGTGGGGTTCTCCTACTAGCTCCGAGACAACTGGACGTGTTGGCAACAGTCACGACTCACTTAGCCCCAGTAATGACTCACTGAGCCCCAGTAATGACTCACTTAGCCCCAGTCACGACTCACTTAGCCCCAGTAATGACTCACTGAGCCCCAGTCACGACTCACTTAGCCCCAGTCACGACTCACTTAGCCCCAGTAATGACTCGCTTAGCCCCAGTCACGACTCGCTTAGCCCCAGTCACGACTCGCTTAGCCCCAGTCACGACTCGCTTAGCCCCAGTCACGACTCGCTTAGCCCCAGTCACGACTCGCTTAGCCCCAGTCACGACTCGCTTAGCCCCAGTCACGACTCGCTTAGCCCCAGTCACGACTCGCTTAGCCCCAGTCACGACTCGCTTAGCCCCAGTCACGACTCGCTTAGCCCCAGTCACGACTCGCTTAGCCCCAGTAATGACTCGCTTAGCCCCAGTAATGACTCACTTAGCCCCAGTAATGACTCGCTTAGCCCCAGTAATGACTCGCTTAGCCCCAGTAATGACTCACTGAGCAGGGTTGATGGAGGCTCTTGACAGGGCCTCCCATGTTACTGGACAGTAGATGGACGTCGTGACGTAGCTTGAGGAGCGCTGAGCGAAGGCAAAAACCAGACATTTTTTAAATGAACAAACAGAATGGCGGGTACGCTGCTCATCAGCAGGCTGTCAGTGTCTCTCTAGAGGGCCTCTCTTTCTCCTTGTTGTCTCTCTCGGGAGACTGCAGCGTGCAACAGGCCCCTGAGGCAAGCAGACGGACTATGTTTTTATGATGCTGTGCTGAAGTGGTCTTCTTTACATCTCCTCACTCTCTTTCAATTCAATTCTAGGGGCTTTATTGTCATGGGAAACACATGTTAACATTTCCAAAGCAAGTGAAGTAGATCATAAACAGAAGTGAAATAAACAATAAAAATGAACAGTAAACATTACACTCACAGAAGTTCCAAAAGAATAAAGACATTTCAAATGTCATATATGTACAGTGGGGCAAAAAAGTATTTAGTCAGCCACCAATTGTGCAAGTTCTCCCACTTAAAAAGATGAGAGAGGCCTGTAATTTTCATCATAGGTACACTTCAACTATGACAGACAAAATGAGAAAAAAAAATCCAGAAAATCACATTGTAGGATTTTTAATGAATTTATTTGCAAATTATGGTGGAAAATAAGTATTTGGTCTAACAAAAGTTTATCTCAATACTTTGTTATATACCCTTTGTTGGCAATGACAGAGGTCAAACGTTTTCTGTAAGTCTTCACAAGGTTTTCACATACTGTTGCAGGCCTCTCATCTTGGTCAGGTATTCTGCCACTGTGTACTCTCTGTTTAGGGCCAAATAACATTCTAGTTTGCTCTGTTTTTTTGTGAATTCTTTCCAATGTGTCAAGTAATTATTTTTGTTTTCTCATGATTTGGTTGGGTCTAATTGTGTTGCTGTCCTGAGGCTCTGTGGGGTCTGTTTGTGTTTGTGAACAGAGCCCCAGGACCAGCTTGCTTAGGGGACTCTTCTCCAGGTGCATCTCTCTGTAGGTCATGGCTTTGTTATGTAAGGTTTGGGAATCACTTCCTTTTAGGTGGTTGTAGAATTTAACGTCTCTTTTCTGGATTTTGTTAATTAGCGGGTATCGGCCTAATTCTGCTCTGCATGCATTATTTGGTGTTTTACGTTGTACACAGAGGATATTTTTGCAGAATTCTGCATGCAGTCTCAATTTGGTGTTTGTCCCATTTTTTTGTGAATTCTTGGTTGGTGAGCGGACCCCAGACCTCACAACCATAAAGGGCAATGGGTTCTATAACTAATTCAAGTATTTTTAGCCAGATCCAAATTCGTATGTCAAATTTTATGTTCCTTTTGATGGCATAGAATGCCCTTCTTGCCTTGCCTCTCAGATCGTTCACATCTTTGTGAAAGTTACCTGTGTACCTGATGTTTAGGTATGTATTGTTTTTGTTGTGTGCTTTAGGGCAGCAGCATTTGTGGACCTTTTTTGGAACACCATTATTTTGGTTTTACTGAGATTTACTGTCGGGGCCCAGGTCTGGCAGAATCTGTGCAGAAGATCTAGGTGCTGCTGTAGGTCCTCCTTGTTTGGTGACAGAAGCACCAGATCATCAGCAGACAGTAGACACTTGACTTCAGATCCTAGTAGGGTGAGGCCGGGTGCTGCAGACTGTTCTAGTGCCCTCGCCAATTCTGCATCCCTGTCATGTCTCTCTCTCTCTATTACTCTATCACTTTCCATTTCTCTCCTCTGTAACTCACTCATTCTACCCTCCTCCCTGTACATCTCCCTCTCTCATGTTGTCTCTGTTAATCTCCCGCTCACTTTCGCTCGCTCCTCCTGTCTGTGTGATAAGAGAGGCGACCCGTGATGCTGCAGACGCAGATCGCTCCAGACAATGGAGACACAGCAGCACAGCTCAGATGAGACGGACAGACAGTCAGACGGACAGGCACCTGAGAGAGCAGCTGGCCTGCTGCCAACTGCAGGAGCAAACAAGGCAATTGCAGCGCGAGAAAAGAGGGGGAAGGGGAGGCTAAAATGAAGCGAGACAAAAGAGGCTGCGAGAGAATACATACTGTAGAAAGAAATGAGCTAATGCGGAGAGGGGCTTAGTAGTTATGACATCCACTCTACTTTTGAGGCTCAAAAGTAAAGAAAAGCCGATCAGATCTCTCTCCCCTGAGGTTATTTCCATGTACAAATGTCACGCTCATTTCTCTAAGCTGAATGAAAACCTACACCTGTAAATAGAAATGGTAGTTCCTGGAAACACACTATACTGCTTAGTAGTTGTTCCTTTGAGGCCTAATGTTGTGAAACCATTAACCTTTGAGTATGTTCTGATAGTCCGATGCCTGTCCTTTCGATTTCTTGTCTGCGTGGCAAGGGATCCGAATTATGAGTTTTAATCACTTCATAAATAAAATTGATTTCAGTAAAAATACTGTGCCTAATTGCTAGGTCTACCTTTACTTGTTACTTCTATGAACTTGAATTATCCTCCCTCCTCGTGAGGGAGAGAAAATATATGTGGGGTTTTGGTAACGGATATACAAGGCAATGTTTCTTGCAGAACTAAATATAAGTGTTGATATTAGTTGGTAGGGGTCTTCAACATTATTGTGCTTTAGATATATTTCTAATACTTTTAAGACTTTTTTTTAAGGCTTTTTTCCTGGTAGATGTTGTCTAAAACCCCTTTTCCATCTGTTTGACTCGAAATCAAAGTTTTAGCTTGTTCCTAATTTTTAGGATGGAAAATGGTTGAACATTTTATATATGCCTGCATTTAAAAAACATATAGACTGTTCGCTTTCATTTGACACCTAATTCGACATGCTCCTATAAACTTCACATGTTGGCGCGCATGGATCCTTTTACATGGAAATGCCCTCAGCTAATCAACCATGTGATGAAGATAAAGCGAATCTGATCAAAACCAACGCCCTCAGTCTAAATTCTTCATCTCTCAGTATTTAATTTAAGGGAACAATTCGCCACCAGTCTTGCATAGTATTTTGCCTAAATGTTGGCTCCGTTGATGAGAGATGTCTTGATAGGACTCACCTGGTTAAATAAATGGATACATAAATGACCGTCGACGTCGGCAATTGTTTTTGACGTTGGTCTCTGTCGCCTTAGCTGTGGAGTTAGAATATTTTCTTTTGACATGCTAGTCGCTAAGCGTAACTTAGTCTCTGTACTTGTACAGTGTTCTCTGTGGTGAATGGTGGCCCGTGGAGAGCACTCGGGCTATCCAGTACCAACAGGGAAGTGGTGAATTAAGCCATTGTGTCCTCATTAGAGACACGTCTGTGTGGACGCTGGCAGCTGTTAATCTTGGCACGCGGACACTGGGATTAGCACACACACGGTCCATGGCTCAGATAAACCAGGCCCAGTGGTTTAGCAATTTGTAACGCTCGTACTGTCTGGAGTTTCTTTTTTATCTGCCGTTACTTGGTTGTGCTGTCTGTTTTGTGACTTTCTATAGAACAAGATACCAGTTATTTTGAAAATGACACACAAAAAGCCCGTGACACATAAAATGTATTATCTGTAACCTCTCACCTCATGTTGTTCATCTATACTGTATCAATCCTGCCTCTAACTTTTCTCTCTTCTTCCCTATATATATTTATACATTTTTTTCTTCTCTTCTCAGCTGGAATGTCCTGAGTCAGTCCTCCGGGCCCAGAGAAGAACTCGCAGAGGCAGCCAGCGCTGATGGGACCTGCTGCTCCAGTATGAGCCTTCAAGATGCCGGCTGCGGCTATGCTAGCACCAACGCTAACGCCAATGTGGTGGCTAACACGGCTAGCGGCAGCATGCGGCGGCTCCTGGAGGACCAGGAGTTCACCCTGCGCGTCTACCCGGGCGCCCTGGCCGAGGGAACCATCTACTGCCCTGTGGGCGCCCGCAAGAGCACCACGGCTGCCGAGGCCATCGAGAGCCTGCTGGAGCGCCTGAGCCTGGACGGCACCAAATGCTACGTGTTAGCCGAGGTGAAGGAGTTCGGTGGGGAAGAGTGGATACTTAACCCCAGCGACTGCCCCGTCCAGCGGATGATGCTGTGGCCCCGCAACGCCCTGGAGAACCGCTGCGGCCTGGGCAGTGGCGAGGACTACCGCTTCCTGCTCCGCGAGAAGAACCTGGACGGCTCCATCCATTATGGGGGGAGTCTCCAGATGTGGCTGCTTGTGACCGAGGAGCGCCGCCGCATGGTGGAACGGGGTTTCCTGCCCCAGCCCGCAGGGGGCGAGCACCCTTCCGACCTGTGCGCTCTCCCCGAGCTGACGGAGCGCGCCCTGCTGGAGAGCCTGCGCGCACGCTTCCGTCAGGAGAAGATCTACACCTACGTAGGCTCCATCCTCATCGTCATTAACCCTTTCCAGTTCCTACCCATCTATAACCCCAAGTATGTCAAAATGTACGACAACCATGCGCTGGGCAAGCTGGAGCCGCACATCTACGCGGTGGCGGACGTGGCGTACCACGCCATGCTGCAGCGACGGAGGAACCAGTGCATCGTCATATCCGGCGAGAGCGGCTCGGGGAAGACCCAGAGCACCAACTTCCTGATTCATCACCTGACCGCCCTCAGCCAGAAGGGATTTGCCAGCGGGGTGGAGCAGATCATCCTGGGTGCGGGGCCTGTGTTAGAGGTAAGGACTTGATTGGTTTGTTGACTGGTTGTGGGGTTTTAATAATGTGTGTGTGTGTGGGAGAGGCTCCAAGTCTACGTACACAAGTGTGAATGTGATCGAGGTTTTGTAAAATATAGGTCATGGCTGCTGACTGGGTGGTGCTAGAAAGACAAGTAGAGGGGCTACATATCATATGAAGTGAGGATAAACTAGCGGTCACGACTTTAGCCTAAATTCTCATGTCTTACTGTCTCATCCTTCTTTATCCCATCCTATGCCTCATGTAGTGATACCCTCTTCCTTGAGACATGAATTAATGCCCGGTATACACTTAATGATTTCGCCACACATGTTTTTGCCGTCCCAGATGAATTTTCATGATGGGGTGAAATCCTATGAACTTGGGCTAAGTTCAGTACGTTGGGACTCACGTAGTTTGAGTGGGTCATGGACACACCGATAATGGCTGTTCAGTTCTCCAGACCCCTGGCGGATGTCCCGATTTTAAAATAATAATAATAAATAAAATAAAATTAATAATAGATAAAAAAAATTAAGACATTTCAGAAATGCTGGTTGTGCATCTTGTAGTATGAGCAGTGCTACGACGCGATTGGGCAAGGACTACTGCCAATAGCCAATGAGCACTCAGCAAGACCAAAACAATGATGGCGAAGAGGAAAGCAACAACAACACGCACCGTGTGGGCCGAGGTGATGGAAGCTTCACCAGATTGGTGAAGCTGCGACCTATTTATATATATTTTTTTATTTCACCTTTATTTAACCAGGTAGGCCAGTTGAGAACAAGTTCTCGTTTACAACTGTGACCTGAGCTGACGTACCAAATGCAGGGCAGGATCAGCTAGAGAGTCATCGTGTAATGTAAGCACCCACATCCTGGGGTTGAGTGAAAGAAGATCTGGAAATGTGAGCACGTCCCAAGTTAAGATTTTAGAAGTCGTATAGTATATGCTGTCCAGCATAACTGTCAATGAGACAAATGATTGGCAGCTTGCTTGACAGTAAGACATAGGGAAGTGGGGGCTGCATACAGAAGTACAAATGCAGAACTATGTGTTGTGAATTATAGGTCATGGTTACAGGGAGGAAGTGCGACATGAAAGCCCGGTATATATGTTATTTCACTAGCAGCCATGTGTATTTAAGCATGAGACGAAGCATGTCACCGTGGATTATAGACATGTTTTAAATAGAGAGTGGAATGCCTCGACATGCGGAACCTATATTTATCTGCTATTGCAACATATGAGCTGATGCTTATATACGTTATTGACCTAGAAACCGTGCTTGGACATTTTATAGCTCTTCAGAAAACCTTAATGCAGCATGGCCTAATCCAGATGGGATTAGGAGTCGATTTATGCATTTAGATTTTGATGTATAAAAAAAAAAGCCAAGGACTACTAAAGGGCACACTAATTTTACTCAAGTCTGATTTGTGACTGCCTTTCAGTGCTCGTTTCAAAGTGATTGGCTGCAACAGGAGCCTCTTTGTCGAGTTTGTTGTTTTCCAGCAGCCATTTTGTCTGCCACGAGTCACGACACAAGACTGCTGCACATACAGCGGGGTCATGGTAGAATGTGCACACTCACCATGTGCTTCACATGTGGACCCAATGCTGCAAAGCAGGCCTCGGATCTGGTTAGTTAGGGATAAGGGGGCCGGTAGTCCTCAGGAAATCATAAATACATTTTTATAAGACCTTATTCGAGTCTTCCGTTGAAAGAGAATACCTTTTTTTTAATCATTTTAAAAGGGCTTTGAACTTTGAATCTTGTGTTAGCTCATAACTCTTTTTATCTAAGGCTTGTTCACCAGTTCTGGTATCCTCCAGGCAGGTAATACGTCACCGTGAAACAGTTACTAGGTGTAGATATTTGACATGGATGAATCTGAACACCTGTCCGGCTCTCAATTCCAATGTGGCAGCTCTTCTGTTTTTTTGTTTTCTACAGTATGCTTTTGTAGGCTGTCGGTCTCCTACTTCCTAGTCTATAAGCAGATAACTTAAGAAGATAACAGACCTTGAATAAACACCTTGAAGTCGATAGTAATGACATGCAATTTCTTCTCTTAACCAGCTGAACATCCCAGTCTCTCTTTGATATGAGTAGCAGCTGTATCGAGTGGAGAATGTATCGCTCTGGGGGGAAGTTTCCCCACGGTACAGATCTAGGATCAGCTTCCCCTCCACCAATCCTAATCTTAACCACCAGTGGGGGAAATGCAAAACTGATCCAAGATCAGCGTCTAGGGGCAACTTCCCCCTATTCCAGGAGGTATCAATGGCTAACTGTGAATACCTCGAGGCCTGACATTCTTTGTCCCACTGAGCTGGACCGGTGTCGAGCAGTTTGTGGTAAAAAGGTCACCGATTTACAATCTGAGCCGTAGAAGCGGAACTGCTAGACTGACTCTTCTGGCCTCCAGTATAGTCATGCCAATTACAGACCCATTTGCCTCGGTCAGATGCTCAGATGGGTCTAGTTAATCTAGCTGCTGGTGGTGGATTGTTGAAGTGGCTTGTCAAGTGGCCTGGGCTAACATTGAATTGTTTGCCCTGTGAGATTGCTTATCGGCCGTTGGTTGGATGTGGGAGTTTGGGGAGAGCGGCAAGTGTTGCTCTGTTAGCTGGATGCTAGCAACTCGTGTTGCCCGGCGGCGCTTGCTATGGCTCCTCCTGTACTAGTCTTCTCATGTAACGTACACATGTACATGAGCATGTATCCAAGTTAGTCAACTTTATCTTATCTGTGGGAACGCTGGCTACTCTAGTTTCCAGGAAAAACAGAACAGAGATTCAGACACACACACACACACACACACACGTTCGTATCCACGCATACATGCACAGATGAAGACACACTGGCACACATACACTTCACTGCGTATGTACACACACTGTGCCTTTTGATGTTGCCTTGACCTGACGCTTGCGCTTCTGCTGCGGAGGCAAATATCTGCTGCCATTTCACTCCTGAGAGAACAATGCGCCTCTGGTCTTCTTTCCAGCACATGGACACCCTGGTGAGAGCAGCCTGCCCTCCTCTCGCTCCCTTCCCTCATGTCCTGCAGTGCAGCGTAGCCCCCCCCCCCCCCCCCCGCCGCACACACACGCATCACATTCTGTTACCGTGTAGAGTGGGTTAACTGCGTCTCAGGTTGATGCCAAGTTAGTCATCTTTATCTTATCTGTGGGAATGCTGGCTACTCTGGTTTCCAGGAAAAACAGAACAGAGATTCAGACACACACACACACACGTTTGTAACCATGGCCTGAATCTGTTTTACACCCGTGCTGTGGGTAAACCATAGCGGTAGACTAGAGACACCAACTCACTGTGATTGACATTTGACTTTGCTTATCGGTGAAGGGCACCATAGCCTGCACTCCAGAAACAACTAAAACCGCAATCTCCCGTCTACTCTTCTCCACCAATGCACCATCGCCACGACCGACAGCATGACATCATGCCAGCAGTATCATCTAACAGCTCGCTTCGCCCCAAATGTCCCAGTAGTCATTACTTACCATAAAAAAAAACTTTCATGTGTCACCGCAGAGGCCAGTAACTGCAGCCGTGCGTAATCTGACCTGCGTTCAGAGGCCCAATGACAGGAGAGGCATGACGGTACAGGGTGCCTCAATATTGTGCTGACAGGAACACTGTGGGATGATGGGAAAGAAGTGTGGCTAGTGTCATACAATGTTTTTCTAATCAGTCAGGTGACTCAAACGAGAAATGTTTGCCACAGGCCCCAAATACTGCCACTACACCTCTGCCTGTTTTAATCACCATCTCTTGAAGGAGAAAGACCTGTCTCTGAGACTGCTAACTGTACGACATTTTGCAAGCATTCAATAGCATTCATTCCTCAATAGTTTCCTGTCGCTGAGTATTTGTAGGAGAATAAATGTATATCCAGACATTGATTTGAGCACTCCAAGATGGCACTGTTTGACTGAGAACTGCACTGCAGACAGTATTAGTAGTATTGTTCCGACCATATAGCCTGGCTCCCATTTTGAAGTTGCTCTCTATGCAGATGTTTTGCAGACAGCCAATAGACTATAGTAGGGATCCAGTATCAGTTAGCATTCGCTTAGCTCTCCTGGAAGGAATCCCCAGGGTGACAACCAGCTAATCTCTACTTCAGACAGACCCTACTTCAGGAGGTTGAATCTAGTTGGGATCAGACCACGCTAATGGTCAGGCTCGCCCTTGAAGGAAAGTGCTCAATTTACCCAACGCGGGGCAT
The DNA here is from genome assembly GCF_045679555.1 of Salvelinus alpinus. Lineage (NCBI taxonomy): Eukaryota > Metazoa > Chordata > Actinopteri > Salmoniformes > Salmonidae > Salvelinus > Salvelinus alpinus. Next base: position 53,316,050 of record NC_092094.1, on the reverse strand, counting down.
CACCTCATGCGAATCACCCGACGTTCCCAAGATTACTTGTTGCCTCATTTTTACACGGACCCTTGACTCGTCAAAACACCGTCGGTATCTATATGCCCCGCATCCTTCCAATGACACCCTAATGTTCCAAAGTTTAAAAAAAGAAGAGGAAAAAAATCAAAATGGCTGCCCAACTCTCCTTCATACTGTGTTGGCCAACCACAAACCCTTCCCAGTCTGAATAAGCTAACACACTGACCTTAGCTGTGGGCTGTGTGTCTGGGGCTGAGAGACTGAATCTGGGGTTCTTCTTCTGGGGCTCTAGTCGACAGATTGTAGCCTGCTTTGTTCTCGTGGTGTTCCAGCAAGACGTGCCTGCCTACGGAGTAGTAATAGGCCTAGTAGTATGGTGGTGGTAGTAGTAGAAGCCACTGAGGCCACCGCCAGATATCACCTCTTAACCAGGCCCAGAGCGACGAACAGCCCTGTCTGCTGTGGCTCAGATGGATGGCTCCAGGTAGTGCCAGCCTCTTGTCTCTATCGATGGAGGTTGGGTGTAGAGGGTGTGTGTGTGGGTCTGTGAGGTGCTGCCCCATTCTCTGTTCAGACGCTTCTGAGCTTAAGATCAGAGATGGCCTTATCGCTTGAAATCCCATATAGCCAGGCATATGGATGCACTTATAGTAGACACCAGGCTTGTATCCAACTGTATAGCTACGTTTGCTCTGACTCAGTACATGTATTAGCTAGCTAGCAGCATACAACCCTGCATCCCACTGCTGGCTTGCTTCTGATGGGAGACCAGATGCTGCTGGAAGTGGTATTGGAGGGCCAGTAGGAGGCACTCTTTCCTATGGTCTAAAATAAATATTCCAATGCCCCAGGGCAGTGATTGGGGACATTGCCCTGTGTAGGGTGCAGTCTTTCGGCTGGGACGTTAAACGGGTCTCCTGACTCTCCGTGGACACTAAAGATCCCATGGCACTTATCGTAAGACGTCCTGGCTGAATTCCCAATTTGGCCCTCATACCATCATGGCCACCTAATCATCCTAAGCTTCCAAATGGCTTATTCATCCCCCCTCCTCTTCCCTGTAACTATTATCCAGGTCGTTGCTGTAAATGAGAATGTGTCCTCGGTCAACTTACCTGGTCAAATAAGGGTTAAAAAAATTATAAAAACTAGCGATTTAACGGCTTACACGACTTAGGCAAACTAGCTGTGTGTGTGTGTGTGTGAGAGAGCGAGAACTACACTGAACAAAAATATAAATGCAGCATTTTACAGTTACAGTTCATTTAAGGGATTCAGTCAATTGAAATACGTTCATTGCAAGGAATTAAGATATACATCTGTTGCTCACTGATACCTTACAAAAAGGTAGGGGCGTGGATCAGAAAGTATTTGGTGTGACCACCATTTGTCTTGTGCAGCGGGACACATCTGCTTCGCATAGAGTTGATCAGGTTGTTTGGGGCCTGGGAATGTTGTCCCACTCGTCTTCAATGGCTGTGCGATTGACATTCAATTCTCTGGCAACAGCTCTGGTGGACATTCCTGCAGTCATCACGCCAATTACACGCTCCCTCAACTTTAGACATCTGTGGCATTGTGTCGTGTGACAAAACTACACATTTTAGAATGGCCTTTTATTGTCCCCAGCACAAGGTGCACCTGTGTAATGATCATGTTTAATCAGCTTCTAGATATGCCACACCTGTCAGGTGGATAGATTATCTTGGCATAAGAGAAATGCTTACTAACAGGGACGTAAACAAATTTGCGCACAACATTTGAGAGAAAAGATTTGTGCGTATTGAACATTTCTGTGATCTTTTTATTTCAGCTCATAAAACGGATGATAGATGAGGTAGTTATATGCATACAATCAGTGGTAAATAAAAAATAAAAAGCAACTTATGGAGAGAGTCATGTGAATAGAGGCACTGCAGATAGTGCTGATGACTGGTCTGTCCGAACCACGCATGAACAATACCTCCGGTGCCGACAGAGATGGCCGCCTCGCTTTTTTTTTACGTGTTATTTATTACATTGGTACCCCAGGTAATCTTAGGTTTTATTACATATAGTCGGGAGGAACTACTGGATATAAGAGCAACGTCAACTCACCATCATTACGACCAGGAATAAGACTTTCCCGACGCGGATCCTGTGTTTTGCCCACCACCCGGGACAATGGATCGGATCCCAGCCGACGAACCAATACAACAACGCCGTAAAAGGGGCAGACGAAGCGGTCTTCTCGTCAGGCTCCAGAGACGGGCACATTGTGCACCGCTCCCGAGCATACTACTCGCCAATGTCCAGTCTCTTGACAACAAGGTTGATGAAATCCGAGCAAGGGTAGCATTCCAGAGAGACATCAGAGACTGTAACGTTCTTTGCTTCACGGAAACATGGCTCACTCGAGACACGCATCGGAGTCGGTACAGCCAGCTGGTTTCTTCACGCATAGCGCCGACAGAAACAAACATTGTTCTGGTAAGAAGAGGGGCGGGGGGGTATGCCTTATGATTAACGAGACGTGGTGTGATCATAACAACATACAGGAACTCAAGTCCTTCTGTTCACATTCCTCACAATCAAATGTCGACCGCGTTATCTACCAAGAGAGTTCTCTTCGATTATAATCACAGCCGCATATATTCCCTCCCAAGCAGACACATCGATGGCCCTGAACGAACTTTATTTGACTCTATGTAAACTGGAAACCACATATCCTGAGGCTGCATTCATTGTAGCTGGGGATTTTAACAAGGCTAATCTGAAAACAAGACTCCCTAAAATCTATCAGCATATCGATTGTGCTACCAGGACTGGTTAAACTCTGGATCATTGTTATTCTAACTTCCGCGACGCATATAAGGCCCTCCCCCGCCCTCCTTTCGGAAAAGCTGACCACGACTCCATTTTGTTGCTTCCAGCCTATAGACAGAAACAAAAAACAGGAAGCTCCCGCTCTCAGGTCTGTTCAACGCTGGTCCGACCAATCTGATTCCACGCTTCAAGATTGCTTCGATCACGTGGATTGGGATATGTTCCGCATTGCGTCAAACAACAACATTGACGAATACGCTGATTCGGTGAGCGAGTTCATTAGCAAGTGCATTGTCGATGTCGTACCCACAGCGTCTATTAAAACATTCCCCAACCAGAAACCGTGGATTGATGGCAGCATTCGCGCGAAACTGAAAGCGCAAACCACTGCTTTTAACCAGGGCAAGGTGACTGGAAACATGACCCAATACAAACAGTGTAGCTATTCCCTCCAAGGCAATCAAACAAGCTAAGCATCAGTATAGAGACAAAGTAGAGTCGCAATTCAACGGCTCAGACACGAGAGGTATGTGGCAGGGTCTACAGTCAATCATGGATTACAAAAAGAAAATCAGCCCCATCGCGGACCAGGATGTCTTGCTCCCAGACAGACTAAATAACTTTTTTGTTCGCTTTGAGGACAATACAGTGCCACTGACACGGCCCGCTACCAAAACCTGCGGATTCTCCTTCACTGCAGCCGACGTGAGTAAAACATTTAAACGTGTTAACCCTCGCAAGGCTGCAGGACCAGACGGCATCCCCAGCCGCGTCCTCAGAGCATGCGCAGACCAGCTGGCTGGTGGGTTTACGGACATATTCAATCAATCCTTATCCCAGTCTGCTGTTCCCACATGCTTCAAGAGGGCCACCATTGTTCCTGTTCCCAAGAAAGCTAAGGTAACTGAGCTAAACGACTACCGCCCCGTAGCACTCTTCCGTCATCATGAAGTGCTTTGAGAGACTAGTCAAGGACCATATCACCTCCACCCTAGCTGACACCCTAGACCCACTCCAATTTGCTTACCGCCCCAATAGGTCCACAGACGACGCAATCGCAACCACACTGCCCTAACCCATCTGGACAAGAGGAATACCTATGTGAGAATGCTGTTCATCGACTAGAGCTCAGCATTTAACACCATAGTACCCTCCAAACTCGTCATCAAGTTCGAGACCCTGGGTCTCGACCCCGCCCTGTGCAACTGGGTACTGGACTTTCTGACGGGCCGCCCCCAGGTGGTGAGGGTAGGTAACAACATCTCCACCCTGCTGATCCTCAACACTGGGGCCCCACAAGGGTGCGTTCTGAGCCCTCTCCTGTACTCCCTGTTCACCCACGACTGCGTGGCAATGCACGCCTCCAACTCAATCATTAAGTTTGCAGACGACACTACAGTGGTAGGCTTGATTACCAACAACGACGAGACGGCCGACAGGGAGGAGGTGAGGGCCCTCGGAGTGTGCTGTCAGGAAAATAACCTCACACTCAACGTCAACAAAACAACGGAGATGATCGTGGACTTCAGGAAACAGCAGAGGGAGCATCCCCCTATCCACATCGACGGGACAGTAGTGGAGAGGGTAGTAAGTTCACATCACAGACAAACTGAATTGGTCCACCCACACAGACAGCGTGGTGAAGCAGGCGCAGCAGCGCCTCTTCAACCTCAGGAGGCTGAAGAAATTCGGCTTGTCACCAAAAGCACTCACAAACTTTTACAGATGCACAATCGAGAGCATCCTGTCGGTGCTGTATCACCGCCTGGTACGGCAACTGCTCCGCCCACAACCGTAAGGCTCTCCAGAGGGTAGTGAGGTCTGCACAACGCATCACCGGGGGCAAACTACCTACCCTCCAGGACACCTACACCACCCGACCTGGTCCCGACTGAGTCTGAACGCTTGGCGACAACAACACCAGGCTCCAGAGCATCGAAGCTGTAAAACAGGAAATAACAAAAAAGATTGAGAAGACATTACAACCGTACACAACATCAATTCACCTCCCAAGTATAGATAAGAAGAATAACCTCATACAATGAAAATTATATTCAGTGCTAGTACTGCTAGATCTATAGCAGCGGCATGAAGTCAGGTGTTGTTGCCAGCCATAGCTTTCCACCAGCACCGTACCATCATCCAGTCCAACCAGCTGTGGGATGCTGACCCCTGTCAGTGCTGTCCTTCACAACATTATCCTCTGCATAGTTCTTGAAGGTCACACTCCTCATGCTTTAGGTGTAACCTGTGCTTGCTTGGGCCAGCTCTCGTTTTGATGGGAGGCATTAGACCATTCTCCTTCTATGACTGGTGGAGGAGAGTCAGGTGTGTTCTACTGATGCTGAAAGACACAAATTCCAGATACAAATATTTTAGCATTATTATACAATAGATTCCCGTAATCACCGTCAGACACCTGGCTAACTAGATGGGTCGTCAGCTAGCTAACAGTGAGCTTTAACTTGGGATCTTTTGTTTAGACAAAAGTTTATCTAGCTAAACAATGAACCATAATCCCAATCCATAAAGTGCTAGCAATACAAAACGATTGTCATAGCTAGCTAAAGTTAACCAAATAGGGTCATTGTTAGCTAGCTAACATTAGGCTATAACTAGCGATGCGAAATGGCATTCCGAGAGAACATTACTACACGCAGATCATACACGTAATGTTAGCTAGCGAGCCAGTCATCTCACGTCAGCTAGCTAGCTAACAGTAAGCTTCAACTTGCAATGAAAACAACTTTCGGACAAAATTAGAAACGTATAATATCTGAAACTGTAGCTAGACTCTTACCCGTATACATGGATGAACTTTAGCCCCCACCCAAACTCTGACCATTTTACTCGCCCTAGCAGAGCTGGTTAGGCTGTTTTCATGTTATCCAGAGCGTTGGTGACTGTAACTGTTCTCCTGGCAACAATTTAATTACGCTTTTTTTGCTGACATTTACTGACACCAGCCATATTCAATGGGTGTTCAGCGTTCGTAAATTCATGAGTTATTCTGCGCTCTGGCACACTGATGTTTACAACTCTCCTGTGAAGTAGTGACCCGCAACATACGCCTAGTTTCCTGAAACGGGTCACATATTCCTTCCATGTTGCCAGCTATTGTGGCAGACCAAGGAGACTTAACAGGTTATTGTATTTGTTATGCTAGCCTTTCTTGGATAGCTTTCATAACGTTGGACTAAGTACAGCAGGTGGTCTACCTGAGAGCTAGCGTTAGCATGTTTTTGCCTAATCATGAGCTCCTGTTAGCACATCTCTCTCCATAATCCATATCCCCAACGCACTGCACGCTCTCCAATGGGCTCCCAGCATCTGTTCCCTGGATTATACTCATCCCGCCTCTCTCTGATCTCTTGCTCTCTCTTTCTCGCTCTCTTTTTCTGGAACATTCCCCTTTTCCCCCTCTCAGGACATTGTACAGGATGCATGTACCTTAGCAGACAGCTGTACATGGTATACTAAGACAGTTGTTACGTTAGTATAGCTTCAACAGGAAAGACAATGTTCAATACGTATCATTGTCTCCTTTGGCTGTCCTCTGTCTCGTTGCTCTTCTACAAGACGGTTGAAGTCTGATTTCTGGACACTTAGCCATTTGTGTATCCTCACTTTAAACTATGGCTGGCACAATTACCGTATAACTGTGTAACCAGCGGTTATTGATGAAGACCATCTAGAAAAGAAAATAACGGGTGTCTTCGGAAAGTATTCAGACCCCTTGGCTTTTTCCACATTTTGTTACGTTACAGCCTTATTCTAAATTGGATTAAATAAATACAAATCCTCAGCAATTTACACACAATATCCCATAATGACAAAGTGAAAACAAGTTTTTAGACATTTTTGCAAATGTATAAAAAAAATTAAAAACTGATACCGTATTTACATACGTATTCAGACCCTTTGCTATGAGACTCGAAATTGAGCTCAGGTGCTTCCTGTTTCCATTGATATTCCTTGATGTTTCTACAACTTGATTGGAGTTCACCTGTGGTAATTGAAATTGGACATGATTTGGAAAGGCACACACATGTCTATATAATGTTCCACAGTTGACAGTGCATGTCAGAGCAAAAACCAAGCCATGAGGTAGAAGTAATTGTCCGTAGAGCTCCGAGACAGGATTGTGTCAAGGCAGAGATCTGGGGAAGGCTACCAAAACATTTCTGCATCATTGAAGGTCCCCAAGAACACAGTGGCCTCCATCATTCTTAAATGTAAGAAGTTTGGAACCACCAAGACTCTTCCTAGAGCTGGCTGCCTGGCCAAACTGAGCGGAGAGGGGGGGGGGGAGAAGGACAGGGAGGTGACCAAGAACCCGATGGTCACTCTAACAGAGCTCCTCTGAGGAGATGGTTGTCTTTCTGGAAGGTTCTCCCATCTCTGCAGCACTCCACCAATCAGGCCATTATGGAGGCCAGACAGAATCCACTCCTCAGTAGAAGGCACATGACAGCCCACTTAGAGTTTGCAAAAAGGCACCTAAAGACTCACAGACCATGAGGAACAATCATGCTGTGGGGATGTTTTTCAGCGGCAGGGACTGGGAGACTAGTCAGGATCGAGGCAAAGATGAACGGAGCAAAGTGGAACGATCCTTGATGAAAACCTGCTCCAGAGCGCTCAACGACCTTAAACACACAGCTAAGACAACGCAGGAGGGGCTTCGGGACAAGTCTCAATGTCCTTGAGTGGCCCAACCAGAGCCTGGACTTGAATCCGATCAAACATCTCTGGAGAGACCTGAAAATAGCTGAGCAGCAACGCTCCCCATCCAACCGGACAGAGCTTGAGAAGAATAGGAGGAACTTCCCAAATACAGTGCCAAGCCTGTAGCGTCATACTGAAGGCTGTAATCGCTGCCGAAGGTGCTTCAACAAAGTACTGAGTAGAGTATCTGAGTACTTATGTAAATGTGATATTTCAGTTTTAGATTTTTTTTATAAATTAGTAAAAATGTCTAAACCTCCTTTTTGCTTCGTCATTATAGTGTATTGTGTGTAGATTGAGGGGAAAAAAACTATTTCAATACATTTTTTAACAATGCTGTAACTAAACAAAATGTGGAAAAAGTCAAGCGGTCTGAATACTTTCCGAAGGCACTGTATATGTCTATTAGCAGGGTTTCCCAACCCTCTCCTAGGGCCCCCCCCCACCCCCCCCCCCCCAAACGTTTCACATTTTTGCTTTAATGCTAAACTGGCACACCTGATTTTAAATTATTAAAATAATCATCAAGCCTTTGGCTAATAATTACCTCAACTTTACAAAGCGCTGGTGGTGATATAAATTTATTTATCATTTTGTTAATTTGTTTGTTTTGGGAACGAACAACTGACTGAGGACTGTATGGCGGGGCATTTGTGAGGTTGAGTCCGTTTCTGCGGTAACAGGGACTCTTAACAATGTGATTTGTTGCTCCTTGCTGAAATTGAGAATGTTCATTCAAATGATGTTAACTGATGTGGTGCTTGCAATGGAATGTCTTTTTTGTCATGTCAAGTGAGTTTAATCAACAAATCACAGCACATATTGATGTGTACACTTCCTGCTTTTATTTCATACTTTGCTGCTATGGGCAGAGCCGGAGGAAGAACTGCGACATCCCACTCCCAAATGTTTACAGTTTTAAATGGAAATCAATGAACAAAGTAGACCAGACCCAGCTGCTATTGAATTAGTGTCTATTGGAGAGCCACCGCCCTTACGTAGATGGGAACTGACAATTTTTTTCAATGGTAAACGGCCTGAGTCTATGGGTATACTCGCAATGGCTGCCAGTCAACCCATTATGCCATCGTTGATTTGAATGGGGAAGCCCATATTATTCATTCTATTTCTATGGTTGCACACGTAGTCAGGAGGGTACATTTTTGTGTTTTTTTTCTCTTTATATTATTTGAGTTGTTTTGCTATTTGAACGGTTATTACGGTGAACGCTGTCATTTGGCTGGCCAATTACGGTCATCCAAAATGCCATGACCGTCACAGCCCTACTTTAAACTCTACCTTTTTATTTTGACTGGGCTATTTTGTCCGGTGCGAAAACTCTTACGTCAACAACACAGTGCACCAAAAAATTGTCCCTGCTGTCACTCAAGACGTGCCTTCTCGACATCCACTCGTACACAGTTGTCTTGATTGTATAATGTACTGACTGTACAGTATACACGCTCCTTGTCAGTCTCTGCATGTGTTGTGCAAGCAGCATGAATTAAACAAACGTGTTATCACAGTTGATTTCTCCCACGGCCGCTGCTGTGTTGTGTAATTATTCATGTGCGAGAGCACTGCTGCTCGGTGTGGGAGTTCAGTATCTCTAAAGATGTGGTGTGCTCTAGCCTATGTCTGTTCATTTCCGTTTTCAGTGAAAGTCAGGCCTTGGCTGTGTTGCTATGCTCAGACTCATTTTATTCAGGGCTATGTTGTGTTCAGTACAGATTCGTTTAACTCCGACCAGTCACCTGTATTTGCACAAGTCACCCCTCTTTGCACGCCATGTTATACCTAAGCAAGTTAAACATGTCTTCATGTCATAGACTGCACAACTGCAGCACACCCACACGCAAAGCTAGAATGAAATGGCCTAGCGCAGGAAATGTATTGTCCGAATGGGCTTGATTCAATCGGGGCCTGCTAACTTGGTGACCGGCCAATCAGATTTAGATGAGATTAAAGCCATTAGGCATTTTAATTGGAGGCCAACTCCATCATGGACTGAGTCAGTGAATCGGATCTGCACTCTGCAGCAGTGACCTCACCAACTTTATCCAGTTAGCCTAGCTAGCTATCATCTATCAAACTAATACTTGATCTAGTTAAATAGAGTACACAAAACATTAGGAACACCTTCCTAATATTGAATTGCACCCCCCCATTTGCCTTCAGAAAAGCCTCAATTCGTCGGGGCATGGAGTCTACAAGGTGTCGGAAGCTTTCACTGTGATGCTGGTCCATGTTGACTCCAATGCTTGCCACAGTTGTGTCTAGGTGGTGGACCATTCTTGATACACATGGGAAACGGTTGAGCGTGAAAAACCCAGCAGCGTTGCAGTTTTTGACACAAACCGGTGCGCCTGGCACCAACTACCATACCACGTTCAAAGGCACTTCAATCTTTTGTCTTGCCCATTCACCCTCTGAATGACAGACATACACAATCCATGTCTCAATTGTCTCAAGCCTTAAACATGCTTCTTTAACCTGTCTCCTCCCCTTCATCTACACTGATTTTGAAGTGGATTTAACAGGTGACATCAATAAGGGATCATAGCTTTCACCTGGTCAGTCAATGCCATGGAAAAGAGCTGGTGTCCTTAATGTTTTGTACACTCAGTGTATATATTTTGTCACATACACCTGATGGGTGTGGTGAAATGTGTTGTTTTACAGGGTCAGCCATAGTAGTACGGTGCCCCTGGAGCAAATTAGGGATAAGTCCTTTGCTCAAGGGTACATCGACAAGTTTTTCACCTTGTCGGCTCGGGCATTCAATCCAGCAACCTTTCGCTCACTGGCCCAATTGAATATACTTTAATTAAGGACTAAAACCAAACAAACTGTGTAGATGAAGACTTTTTATGATAATGGACCTATATTCATACAGTTTCTTGCCTGTCTAGCTCGCTAATAATCACAGTGCACAGTCAATGGACCTACATTCATACAGTTTGACTGTCTAGCTCGCTAATAATCACAAGACAGTCGGAGCATTGCAAATTCCAAAAACGATTGATAGAGGAAATTTTTTTGCAAATGTTGACGGCAGGATGTACTTTAAGTCAAGTAGTGTATGTGGACACCTGCTTGTCGAACGTCTCATTCCAAAATCATATGGAGTTTGTCCCCCCTTTTTATGCTATAACAGCCTCCACTCTTCTGGGAAGGCTTTCAGCTAGATGTTGGAACATTTGTTGTCGACTTGCTTCCATTCAGCTACAAGGATTAGTAAGGTGGGGCACTGATGTTGAGCGATTAGGTCTGGCTCACAGTCGGCGTTCCAATTCATCCCAAATGCGTTCGTTGAGGTAAAGGCTCTGTGCATGCCAGTCAAGTTCTTCCACACCGATCTCAACAAACAATTTCTGTATGGATCTCGCTTTGTGCAAGTGTGCATTGTCATGCTGAAACAGGAAAATGCCTTTTCCAAGCTGCTACCACAAAGTTGGAAGCACAGAATTGTCTAGAATGTCATTGAAAGCTGTAGCGTTAAGATTTCCCTTCACTGGAACTAAGGGGCCTAGACAGAACCATGAAAAACAACCCCAGACCATTGTTCCTCCTCCACCAAACTTTACAGTTGGCACTATGCATTCGGGCAGGTAGCGCTCTCCTGGCATACGCCAAACCCAGATTTGTGCGTCAGACTGCCAGCGTTTCTGCTCCAGAGTCCAATGGTGGCGATCTTTACACCACCCTTCCCGACGCTTGTGTGTGCGACGAACAGTTCTTGTGCTGACGTTGCAGTTTGGAACTCAGTAGTGAGTGTTGTAACCGAGGACAGACAATTTTTACGCGCTACGCGCTTCAGCACTCGGTGGTCCCGCTCTGTTATCTTGTGTGGCCAACCACTTTGCGACTGAGCTGTTGCTCCTAGACGTTGCCACTTCACAATAACAGCACTTACAGTTGACCGGGGCAGCTCTAGCAGGGCAGAAATGTAACAAACTGACTTGTTGGAAAGGTGGCATCCTATGACGGTGCCATGTTGAAAGTCACTGAGCTCTTCAGTAAGGCCATTCTACTGCCTATGTATGTCTATGGAGATCGCATGGCTGTGTGCTCGATTGTATACAACTGTCAGCATCGGGTGTGGCTGAAATAGCCGAATCCACTAATTTGACGGGGTGTCCACATTTTTATATATATATTATATATATTCAATGGCGCTCTTCGGACCTCGTTGAAGACCGAATTAGTTTGAAACCCCTGAGCTAGACCTTGCTGGTCGGCCAGCAGAACCAGTTAGACTTGTGGTCTCCAAACTTTTCTAGCGTGAGAGCTACTAAAAATGAAACCTGTCGCGAGCTACTCATTTTTTGTTGTTGTATAGCTTTCAAATAGGCACATTCTTCTCTTCTCTACCCTGCAACTCTTCCCCGGGTCCTTTGTGTACAAGATATGTGTTTTCTGGAAACAAGGGCAGGAAGTACTGCTGAACCAAAATGTTTATTTTTCCGTTCAATTATTTAAATTCCATTTTGTTTGTTTTTTTGTCCGTGAGCTCAATGCCCAGTTTCTCCAGAGATTAATCAGAACATGCCCGAACTTTGCAGTGTAGTTGGGAGTTGTAGTTTCCAGCAGGCCAATATACTACATAGTTTAGCGCAATTGTTTTCATAAGTAACTACAGTGACCACAATCCATTGCGCGCCTACTTGTCTGGTCTGTGTGTGGCAGACGCAGAGAGGGAGAGAAGAGACTAAAGACATGCGATCGAGAAGGATAGAGAACAGTTGCTTCAAGGTGTCTCTACATGAAAATACTTGATCTAAGTGATTGATAGTTGGTATTCAGCAGTCATAAAAGTAGGCCTTGTTTAGAAGAACTACAGAAATAGTGATTTTTGTCAGACGGCATAAGCAGCAGCTCTAAAGAGATGAATTATAAAGTCACCAAATCAATGTAATATCCAAAACTTAAATATTTTATTAGTTATGTGAATAAATGATGGTTAGTAAGTGATAAGCAGTAATGGGAAGTCACTACCATCAATGGAATTGTATTAATGATTTTATTTTGTGTTACAGAAAACCGTGTTTTTTTTTTCCATAACCGAACCGACTTCAAATAGGAAGTGTGTCATTTTTGCAAAGCTTTGTGATTGGTTCACTCGAGTGAGCCTTGCGCGTCAGTCACAGCACGTAAGAGCGTAGTGACTGCCAATGCCACTTTAGGATTAACGCTATGTTTTCACAGAGACGCAGGCAGAGTTTAAAAAAGATAGAAAATACCACAATCATGACTAGCTCACTAGGCGGGTTTAACTGTACCACGATTTTTACTCCCCACACCTTTCAAATATAAAGAAAAGGCGGGATAAAGAATACAGTATGGTAAAGATTGCGGGGTTTTTAGTCTAGATATAACTGGTTCATTCCATCTCCAGAAAGCACAAGAAAGAGGATTTCAACACTCACCATCTCCGATTGTTTTCAAATGTTTCTGTAGTTAGAAACCGAGAAGGTTTAGCTTTCCTGATACAATATTTGGCTGAAAGATAATCTGAGAAATGAAGCTAATTGATTGCACCCAAATTGGCCATTTCATTGTTTAGCTTAATTTCTCAGTATCTGTGTCTAACTTCAGAAACCATTTCGGAACAATCTGAGATGGTGGGTGTCATGCCTTGCTGAAATTAAATGGAACGACCCTGGAGTCCAGTACAAATGCAGCTTCCTTACAAAATGTCTGCTTCCTCCCTTTGTGCCTCGATCGATAACAGGAACTGAGATCCTAATTACCGTGGCAGATATTGCAGCATTCTAACACAAGATGGCATCAGAAGGGTTGCCTCAGGTGGAGTACTGTAGATTCAAGAAATCCTTTGGATGCTATGGTGGATCACTCGCAGCATCCTACACACAAGCTAGCACAATGAAGGGCCACAGCAAGAGAAAGAGTAGAATAGCATTAGCTTAGCATAGCGTTAGTGTAGCCTCAGGCGGTAGTGCTGTGCAGTAGATTCCATTAGCCTAGCTAGGCTATCTCTGGTGGCTGTGCCCCCCCCCCCCTCACAGTGAGACCCCCAGTTGGGATACAGCCTGCAGCAGACTCACTTATTCCATCACTTCACTGTGACAGTAATTAAAGCTTTGATTCTCTCTATCTCCCTCCCCCCTACTCTTTAAGTTTTTTCCCACTTTGTCGTTCTGCATGTCGCTCCCTTTGGAGAGAGATCAGTGTCATCTGTTGAAAAAAAGATTGCTTTTGGTTAAAATGATGATTTACAGTACTGCCGCTAAATGGCACAGGGGTTGCTTGGCAGGCGTTTTGCTTGAGTGAACAAAATACCGTCGCTATGTTTTGACTTCTGATTTCAATTAGAAACAGTGGGCCGTCACCAACGATGAGAAATTAGAAAGAATGGGGCTGGCACACTTAATTATTGCTCCAGAAAGGTGTTTGATGTGCACACGCTATCTGAGCTAAAACATGTTGTCATATTGCCAGGTTGGTCAGATCAGTTAAGCCCAGCTAGACATGCTAGGCTAGACATTGAGTCATATTTCTGGCATCAGACACCGTCTGTAAAAGCATCAACAGTGTTCCTCGACGAGTTGTGTGCACATCGTTTTGTAACCCGCAATGGTTTTTGCGCAAGCGGATTCAGTGGGAATATCCGGGTCATTGAAAAGACTTGTCAGTTCTTTCTCCCACATGGGGCTATTGAATACAATAGATGTCACAATCTGAATCAACATGTTTTTTTATTCTCTTCACTTCCTTGTGAAACACAAGTCTTTGTACACGTTAGGGAAACCATCGGGTTTGAACAGGTCTCTAAAGAACTGCCCTTACCCAACACAAACACAAGGTCTCTCAAACAAAACATATTAAATAGAGTCTAATTCACAGTCCGTAGGCTTTGGAAACGAGGCTGTGTAATGAACCGCACAGATGTGCTATTGAGATTCGCCCCTTTTCTGAATGGTTTCGAGAGGGGAAATATAAAGCAGGGGAGTGTTTGGCTGAAGTTTGAACTTGTCCACGGAGTTCTCTTCGCTCCACACACAGCCCTGGCCCAACGGGTGTTGCCATTTCAAGGATATGTCATTTAGAGGGAAGTGTGTGCTCCTGTGCATGCGTGCGTGTGTGCACATGTCTGTGTGGGCTGTGTATACTACACGTGTACATCTGAGTAGCTTGAGTGGCTCACAGCTTGCTTACCCATCACCCATACTCCCATGTAGGGTAAGTCTCTCCTAATAGTCTTTCATTCTCCAAACCCTCTGTTGTAACTCTCTCTCCCCCGCGTCAAACTCTCTCCCTCATATTCTCATAAATTAACAGGAGCCCATGTTGCCCTCGTTCCCCTAGCAAGTGAGTATGCCGCAAGTTGAGTTAGAATAGAACGCCGTCCGCTGTAATAGGCCACCATGAAGGAGCTGTAGCACCATACAGCTGTACGTCTTGACTGTGTCTTCCCTTCCAGCAGCAGCAGTGCAGAGAAGAGATCAAAGAGCCCTGTTACAGCGCCCGCTCCCTTCTCCGATCATCTTCCTCCCGTTCCCTCTCCTCTCTTCTGTTTCTGGGTTGGCACAGTGCTACAGGGGCATGTGGGATAGGACTCGTATGAGCAAGGAGAAGGGGGGGAGAAGGAGAGGGGAGAAAGAGAGGTATATAAGGGATTGAGCTCTAATAAGAGCGATGGGGAGTGAAGCTCTGATGAGGAGAGGGTGGAAGGGGGGGGGTCCAATTATAGGGGGTTGTTTTTAATGTATTCCAATTCCCTAGTTTTTATTGTAGTCCAATTCACTCTTATACAGTGCATTCGAAAAGTATTAAGACCCCTTGACTTTTTCCACATTTTGTTACGTTACAGCCTTATTCTAAAATGTATTACGTTTTTTTATTTTTTTACAATACCCCATAATGACAAAGCAAAAACAGGTTTTTAGAAATGTTTGCTAACATAAAAAACTGAAATATTACAGTTACGTAAGTATTCAGACCCTCTACTCAGTACTTTGTTGAAGCATCTTTGGCAGTGATTATAGCCTCGAGTCTTCTTGGGTCTGACACTACAAGCTTGGCACACCTGTATTTGGGGAGTTTCTCCCAATCTTCTCTGCAGATCCTCTCAAGATCAGGTTGGATGGGGAGCGTTGCTGCACAGTTATTTTCAGGTTTCTTTGGAGATGTGTGATCGGGCTCAAGTCCGGGCTCTGGCTGGGCCACTCAAGGACATTGAGACTTACATTTTACATTTTTACATTTAAGTCATTTAGCAGACGCTCTTATCCAGAGCGACTTACAAGTACATACATTCATACTTTTTTTTTTTGTACTGGCCCCCCGTGGGAAACGAACCCACAACCCTGGCGTTGCAAACGCCATGCTCTACCAACTGAGCTACACGGGACCCCTTGTCCTGAAGCTACTCCTGCATGGTCTTGGCTGTGTGCTTAGGGTCATTGTCCTATAGGAAGGTGAACCTTCTCCCCAGTCTGAGGTCCTGAGCGCTCTGGATCAGGTTTTCCATAAGGATATCTCTGTACTTTGCTCCATTCCTCTTTCCCTCTATCCTGACTAGTCTCCCAGTCCCTGCTGCTGAAAACATCCCTACAGCATGATGCTGCCACCACCATGCTTCACCGTAGGGATCGTGCCAGGTTTCTTCCAGATGTGACGCTTGGCATTCAGGCCAAGGAGTTCAATCTTGGTTTCATAAGACCAGAGAATTTTGTTTCTCATGGTCTGAGAGTCCTTTAGGTGTGTTTTTGGCAAACGCCAAGCAGGCTGTCTTGTGCCTTTTACTGAGGAGTGGCTTCGGTCTGGCCACTCTACCATAAAGGCCTGATTTGTTGGAGTGCTGCAGAGATTGTTGTCCTTCTGGAAGGTTCTCCAATCTCCACAGAGGACCTCTGGAGCTCTGTCAGTGACCATCAGGTTCTTGGTCACCTCCATGACCAAGGCCCTTCTCCGGCGATTGCTTTAATGGGTTTGACGGTTTGACAGCTCTAGGAAGAGTCTTGATGGTTCTAAACTTTTTCCATTTAAGAATGATGGAGGCCACTGTGTTCTTGAGGAGCTTCAATGCTGCAGAAATGTTTTGGTACCCTTCCCAAGATCTGTGTCTCGACACAATTCTGTCTCGGATTTTTACGGAATTTTTTGCTTGAGTGAACAAAATACCGTCGCTATGTTTTGACTTCTGATTTCAATTAGAAACAGTGGGCCGTCACCAACGATGAGAAATTAGAAAGAATGGGGCTGGCACACTTAATTATTGCTCCAGAAAGGTGTTTGATGTGCACACGCTATCTGAGCTAAAACATGTTGTCATATTGCCAGGTTGGTCAGATCAGTTAAACCCAGCTAGACATGCTAGGCTAGACATTGAGTCATATTTCTGGCTTCAATGCTGCAGAAATGTTTTGGTACCCTTCCCAAGATCTGTGTCTCGACACAATTCTGTCTCGGATTTTTACGGACAATTCCTTCGACCTCATGGCTTGGTTTTTGCTCTGACATGCACTGTCGACTGTGGGACCTTATATAGACAGGTGTGTGTCTTTCCAAATCATGTCCAATCAATTTAATTTACAACAGGTGGACTCCAATCAAGTTGTAGAAACATCTCAAGGATTATCAATGGAAACAGAATTCACCTGTGCTCAATGTTGAGTCTCATCTCAAAAGGTCTGAATACTTATGTAAATTAGGTATTTCTGTTTTTCTCCATAAATTTGCAAAAATGTCAAATCTGTTTTCGCTTCGTCATTATGGGGTATTGTGTGTAGATTGATGAGGAGAAAAAATAATTGTATCCATTTTAGAAGGCTCTAACGTAACAAAATGTGGAAAAGTCCTGTGGTCTGAATACTTTCCGAATGCACTGTAAGTCCACTGTGTGACCAACTAGAACCTTGGCTTGCCTTTCCTTTCAGACTCAATGGCTTTTGATAGACCCCTTTACCATGTTATTGTATACAAATAAGGAACCCCCCCCCCTCCCTGCCCCATCACCTCTCCCCGTTTGTAGGGTCTTTGGAGGATTGACTTTCATCGCTCCGTAAACTGCTTTAACAAGCCATGTCTGTTTTTGTCTGCGCCTTTACTACTTCCTAGTACTTTATCCTAGTGAACACAAAAACATTTAAACACAGGGTCCCTCGCAATGGCTTTTCTGACCCCCGAGGCAGAGCAGTGTCAGTAATATCTCCTGTCACATTGGAGTCCTGCACATTCACTCACAGGATGCATCCCCTGTTTTGAGGCTAATGGCTATTCTGGACTAAGAGACAGCCAGGCGTTTTATGTATGTGTCATATGCTTTGATCACTGGCACTGCATCCGTCCCCCAGATGTGGAAGTATTTGGATCAATAAATATTTTGGGTGGATCGATATCATATTTTGGGTGGATCGATGTCGTATTTTCGGTGGATCGATATTTTATTATTGTTGCTCCTTAATTATTTGTTATTTTTCACACACAAAATTCAGGTTCTTTTTTGTAAATACTTAACACTTGTTTTTCTTAACTGCATTGTTGGTTAAGGGCTTTTTAAGTAAGCATTTCACTGTAAGGTCTACACCTGTTGTATTCAGCGCATGTGACAAATAAAATGTGAATTTATTTGGATTTGATATTTGGCGTGGATCTATATTATTGTGTGTACTTATGGTTTGACCCTAATGTGTATTACAGGGATACGGTAGTTTTTTTCAGCACAGCATTCTATTTTGCTCCTTTGTACCATTTCCCTCCTTGCCTGTGCAAATAGAAATCCATGCCATTCTAAATACCCAGTTAGACTCTGTTTGTGTTGTGTGTGTGTGGCATTTTTTGGGGGGGAATACGTGAGATAGATTGACGCCACGAGTGTGCTGTTAGAATCTGAGTGGGCTCTGTGTGTGTTTTGGTTTTGGGATTACATGTGGTACGTGTTACAGTAGCCAGTCGTAATGTCACTTCGGAGCTGTGCATTCTTGCGACTCCGCACTGGTAGCCCTGATGTAAAAATAGGCTGCGCTGCTGAAACAAACGGGGCTGTACCCAGAGTATTGGAGAGTTGGAAAGAGACACAGAGAGAGTGGAGAGAGGTGGACAGACAGGCATATTTCAGACAGACGGAGACATTTCAGAAGGACACATTTCAGACAGAACGACAGGAAATACTGACTATTTACAGGAGGGGGGAAAAATGAGGAGAGGAGTCTCAGATGAAGGAAATCCGGTTTCTTTCTCCGCTCCCCAAACGTTCCTCCGTTTCCTCCTTCCCCGCTAGACGGAGATAAGACGACAAGAAGCCGAGGCCTCTTATTAAATCAATTTGAGTAAATCCACCATTCCAACCGCTCGCTAATTCAACTTCCATCTCTCTTCCCCAGCGGTTTGGGTAACACAATACCAAGCTATGGAGGAAAGAGACCGACGGATAACTCCTCCGCCTGCCATTTTGGCTTTAGCCATGCGACCGTTGCTAAGTGAGTTAATGGAAATCAGACTTCCTGTTAAAAGTATAGGTTATTTATACGTAGGTTCGGAAACAGACAAAGTGGAGGTATTAGTTTAATGCCAATAAATCTGGCCAGTCTCGTAAACTTTGAAACTCTCCTGTTATTGAGTGAGCTCACCTTTTAGAGAAAGCTGACCTAGATATACCATATATAAACACAAGTATGTGGGCACCCATTCAAATGAGTGGATTTGGCTATTTCAGCCATACCCGTTGCCGACAGGTTTATAAAAATCGAGCACACATAGATCGAGCAATCTCCATAGACACAAATTTGCAGTAGAATGGCCTTACTGAAAAGCTCAGTGACTGTCAACGTGGCACCATCATAGGATTCCACCTTTCCAACAAGTCAGTTTGTCGAATTTCTTCCCTGCTAGAGCTGCCTCGGTCAGTTGTGAGTGCTGTTATTGTGAAGTGGGAAACATCTCGGAGCAACAACGGATCAGCCGTGAAGTGGTAGGCCACACATGCTCACAGAACGGGACCGCTAAAGGGCTGAAGCGCGTAAAAATC